>NC_057393.1:82577041-82621030 GCF_019320065.1 Cervus canadensis
TCTCCAGTTTGAGGCCTCTCAGTTACAGTAAGTCCCCTTCATATGAACCTTCAAGATGCAAACTTTCAAAGATGTGAGTGTGTGTTCCATCAACATCAGACAAGAGAGAAATTGCAGCTTACTCTCCATCTCCTACTGCTGACAATCCTTCAGCTTGACCATCTCCCACTTTCTCTCCCTCCTCCTGTCAATAACTCTTCTTGCCTGACATTCCAGCCCCTGCATGCCAGCTGCTGTACTATGCTACTGTACTTTTCAAGGTAGTACACTATGAGATTAAAAATATATATATATATATATATATTTTCTTTAAAAACAAAGAAAAATAAATTTAAAATGTGATTTAAAAAAATCTCCAAAGCTTAAATAGATTTAATAGTACTTTAATAAAATAATAAAATTGACAACTACAGCAACAGGGGGGGAGAAAGAAAAAGAAAAAAAAATCCAGAAGAAAATACAGAGCAAGTCAAACTATAAGAATAATAAATGTTTTTCTTTCTTTTTTTTTTTACTTATATCATAGTATCTTTTTTTTGTTTGTTTGTTTTGTTTTTTTAATTTTATTTTTTTTATTTTTTTATTTTGTCATACATTGATATGAATCAGCCATAGATTTACACTTATTCCCCATCCCGATCCCCCCTGCCACCTCCCTCTCCACCCGATTCCTCTGGGTCTTCCCAGTGCACCAGGCCCGAACACTTGTCTCATGCATCCCACCTGGGCTGGTGATCTGTTTCACCATAGATAGTATACATGCTGTTCTTTTGAAATATCCCACCCTCACATTCTCCCACAGAGTTCAAAAAGTCTGTTCTGTATTTCTGTGTCTCTTTTTCTGTTTTGCATATAGGGTTATCGTTACCATCTTTCTAAATTCCATATATATGTGTTAGTATGCTGTAATGTTCTTTATCTTTCTGGCTTACTTCACTCTGTATAAGGGGCTCCAGTTTCATCCATCTCATTAGGACTGGTTCAAATGAATTCTTTTTAATGGCTGAGTAATATTTCCATGGTTATAATGTACCACAGGCTTTCCTTATCCATTCATCTTGCTGATGGGCATCTGGGCGTTGGCTTTCCATGCCGCTGGCTATATATAAAACAGTGCTGCAATGAACATTGGAGGTGCATGTGTCTCTTTCAGATCTGGTTTCCTCAGTGTGTATGCCCAGAAGTGGTATTGCTGGGTCATATGGCAGTTCTATTTCCAATTTTTTAAGAAATCTCCACACTGTTCTCCATAGCGGCTGTACTAGTTTGCATTCCCACCAACAGTGTAAGAGGGTTCCCTTTTCTCCACACCCTCTCCAGCATTTATTGCTTGTAGACTTTTGGATAGCAGCCATCCTGACTGGCGAGTAATGGTACCTCATTGTGGTTTTGCTTTGCATTTCTCTAATAATGAGTGATGTTGAGCATCTTTTCAAGTGTTTGTTAGCCATCTGTATGTCTTCTTTGGAGAAATGTCTGTTTAGTTCTTTGGCCCATTTTTGATTGGGTCATTTATTTTTCTGGAATTGAGCTGCAGGAGTTGCTTGTATATTTTGAGATTAATCCTTTGTCTGTTGCTTCATTTGCTATTATTTTCTCCCATTCTGAAGGGCTGTCTTTTCACCTTGCTTATAGTTTCCTTTGTTGTGCAAAAGCTTTTAAGTTTCATTAGGTCCCATTTGTTTAGTTTTGCTTTTATTTCCAATATTCTGGGAGGTGGGTCATAGAGGATCTTGCTGTGATTTATGTCGGAGAGTGTTTTGCCTATGTTCTCCTCTAGGAGTTTTATAGTTTCTGGTCTTACATTTAGATCTTTAATCCATTTTGAGTTTATTTTTGTGTATGGTGTTAGAAAGTGTTCTAGTTTCATTCTTTTACAAGTGGTTGACCAGTTTTCCCAGCACCACTTGTTAAAGAGGTTGTCTTTTTTCCATTGTATATCCTTGCCTCCTTTGTCAAAGATAAGGTGTCCATACGTTCGTGGATTTATCTCTGGGCTTTCTATTCTGTTCCATTGATCTATATTTCTGTCTTTGTGCCAGTACCATACTGTCTTGATGACTGTGGCTTTGTAGTAGAGTCTGAAGTCAGGCAGGTTGATTCCTCCAGTTCCATTCTTCTTTCTCAAGATTACTTTGGCTATTCGAGGTTTTTTGTATTTCCATACAAATTGTGAAATTCTTTGGTCTAGTTCTGTGAAAAATACCGTTGGTAGCTTGATAGGGATTGCATTGAATCTATAGATTGCTTTGGTAGAATAGCCATTTTGACAATATTGATTCTTCCAATCCATGAACACGGTATGTTTCTCCATCTGTTTGTGTCCTCTTTGATTTCTTTCATCAGTGTTTTATAGTTTTCTATGTATAGGTCTTTTGTTTCTTTAGGTAGATATACTCCTAAGTATTTTATTCTTTTTGTTGCAATGGTGAATGGTATTGTTCCTAATTTCTCTTTCTGTTTTTTTCATTGTTAGTATATAGGAATGCAAGGGATTTCTGTGTGTTAATTTATATCCTGCAACTTTACTATATTCATTGATTAGCTCTAGTAATTTTCTGGTAGAGTCTTTAGGGTTTTCTATGTAGAGGATCATGTCATCTGCAAACAGTGAGAGTTTCACTTCTTCTTTTCCTATCTGGATTCCTTTTACTTCTTTTTCTGCTCTGATTGCTGTGGCCAAAACTTCCCACACTATGTTGAATAGTAGTGGTGAGAGTGGGCACCCTTGTCTTGTTCCTGATTTCAGGGGAAATGCTTTCAATTTTTCACCATTGAGGGTGATGCTTGCTGTGGGTTTGTCATATATAGCTTTTATTATGTTGAGGTATGTTCCTTCTATTCCTGCTTTTTGGAGAGTTTTAATCATAAATGAGTGTTGAATTTTGTCAAAGGCTTTCTCTGCATCTATTGAGATAATCATATGGTTTTATCTTTCAATTTGTTAATGTGGTGTATTACATTGATTGATTTGCGGATATTAAAGAATCCTTGCATTCCTGGGATAAAGCCCACTTGGTCATGGTGTATGATTTTTTTAATATGTTGTTGGATTCTGTTTGCTAGAATTTTGTTAAGGATTTTTGCATCTATGTTCATCAGTGATATTGGCCTGTAGTTTTCTTTTTTTGTGGCATCTTTGTCTGGTTTTGGAATTAGGGTGATGGTGGCCTCATAGAATGAGTTTGGAAGTTTACCTTCTTCTGCAATTTTCTGGAAGAGTTTGAGTAAGATAGGTGTTAGCTCTTCTCTAAATTTTTGGTAGAATTCAGCTGTGAAGCCATCTAGTCCTGGGCTTTTGTTTGCTGGAAGATTGATTACAGTTTCGATTTCCTTGCTTGGATGGCTGTTCTGTTAAGTATCTTTCTTATTTCTTCCTGGTTTCAGTTTTGGAAAGTTATACTTTTCTTAAGAATTATGTCCATTTCATCCAAAGTTTGCCATTTATTGCATAGAGCTGCCTGGTAGTAGTCTCTTATGATCCTTTGTATTTCAGTGTTGTCTGTTGTGATCTCTCCATTTTCATTTCTAATTTTGTTAATTTGGTTCTTCTCTCTTTGTTTCTTAATGAGTCTTGCTAATGGTTTGTCAATTTTGTTTATTTTTTCAAAAAACCAGCTTTTAGCTTTGTTGATTTTTGCTATGGTCTCTTTAGTTTCTTTTGCATTTATTTCTGCCCTGATTTTTAAGATTTCTTCCCTTCTGCTAACCCTGGGGTTCTTCATTTCTTCCTTCTCCAGTTGCTTTAGGTGTAGAATTAGGTTATTTATTTGGTTTTTTTCTTGTTTCTTGATGTAAGCCTGTAATGCTATGAACCTTCCCTTAGCACTGCTTTTACAGTGTCCCATAGGTTTTGGGTTCTTGTGTTTTCATTTTCATTCATTTCTATGCATATTTTGATTTCTTTTTTGATTTCTTCTATGATTTGTTGGTTATTCAGAAGCGTGTTATTTAGCCTCCATATGTTTGAATTTTTAACAATTTTTTCCCTGTAATTGAGATCTAATCTTACTGCACTGTGGTCAGAAAAGATGACTGGAATGATTTCAATTTTTTTGAATTTTCCAAGACTAGATTTATGGCCCAGGATGTGATCTATTCTGGAGAAGGTTCCGTGTGCACTTGAGAAAAAGGTGAAGTTGATTGTTTTGGGGTGAAATGTCCTATAGATATCAATTAGGTCTAGCTGGTCCATTGTGTCATTTAAGGTTTGTGTTTCCTTGTTAATTTTCTGTTTAGTTGATCTATCCATATTGTGAGTGGGGTATTAAAGTCTCCCACTATTATTGTGTTACTATTATTTTCCTCTTTCATACTCGTTAGTGTTTGCCGTACATATTGCGGTGCTCCTATGTTGGGTGCATATATATTTATAATTGTTATATCTTCTTCTTGGATTGATCCTTTGATCATTATGTAGTGTCCTTCTTTGTCTCTTTTCACATCCTTTATTTGAAAGTCTATTTTATCTGATATGAGTATTGCGACTCCTGCTTTCTTTTGGTCTCCATTTGCATGAAATATTTTTTTCCAGCCCTTCACTTTTAGTCTGTATGTGTCTCTTGTTTTGAGGTGGGTCTCTTGTAGACAGCATATATGGGGGTCTTGTTTTTGTATCCATTCAGCCAATCTTTGTCTTTTGGTTGGGGCATTCAACCCATTTACATTTAGGGTAATTATTGATAGGTGTGGTCCCGTTGCCATTTACTTTGTTGTTTTGGGTTCACGTTTATACAACCTTTCTGCATTTCCTGTCTAGAAAAGATCCTTTAGCATTTGTTGAAGAGCTGGTTTGGTGGTGCTGAATTCTCTCAGCTTTTGCTTATCTGTAAAGCTTTTGAATTCTCCTTCATATCTGAATGAGATCCTTGCTGGATACAGTAATCTAGGTTGTCGGTTATTCTCTTTCATTACTTTCAGGACGTCCTGCCATTCCCTTCTGGCCTGGAGGGTTTCTATTGATAGATCAGCTGTTATCCTTATGGGGATCCCTTTGTGTGTTATTTGTTGTTTCTCCCTTGTTGCTTTTAATATTTGTTCTTTGTGTTTGATCTTTGTTAATTTGATTAATATGTGTCTTGGGGTGTTTCGCCTTGGGTTTATCCTGTTTGGGACTCTCTGGGCTTCTTGGACTTGGGTGGCTATTTCCTTCCCCATTTTAGGGAAGTTTTCAGCTATTATCTCCTCGAGTATTTTCTCATGGCCTTTCTTTTTGTCTTCTTCTTCTGGAACTCCTATGATTCGAATGTTGGGGCGTTTCACATTGTCCCAGAGGTCCCTGAGGTTGCCCTCATTTCTTTTGATCCTTTTTTCTTTTTTCCTCTCTGCTTCATTTATTTCCACCATTTTATCTTCTATCTCACTTATCCTATCTTCTGCTTCCGTTAGTCTACTCTTGGTTCCCTCCAAAGTGTTTTTGATCTCATTCATTGCATTATTCATTTTTAATTGACTCTTTTTTATTTCTTCTAGGTCTTTATTAACATTTCTTGTATCTTTTCAATCTTTGTCTCCAGGCTATTTATCTGTAACTCCATTTTGTTTTCAAGATTTTGGATCATTTTTATTATCATTATTCTAAATTCTTTTTCAGGTAGATTCCCTATCTCCTCCTCTTTTGTTTGACTTGGTGGCATTTTTCATGTTCCTTTACCTGTTGGGTATTTCTTTGCCTTTTCATCTTGTTTAGATTGCTGTGTCTGGAGTGGGCTTTCTGTATTCTGGAGGTCTGTGGTTCCTTTTTATTGTGGAGGATTTACCCAGTGGGTGGGGTTAGACAATTGGCTTGTCAAGGTTTCCTGGTTAGGGAAGCTTGCGTCAGTGTACTGGTGCGTGGAACTTGATTTCTTTTCTTTGGAGAGCAATGGAGTGCCCAGTAATGAGTTTTGAGATGGGTCTATGTGTCAGGTGTGTCCTTGGGCCGCCTGTATGTTGACGTTCACGGCTATGTTCCTGTGTTGCTGGAGAATTTGCATGGTATGTCTTGCTCTAAAACTTATTGGCTCTTGGGTGGTGGTTGGTTTCAGTGTAGGTATGGAGGCTTTTGGACAGTCACTTATTACTTAAAGTTCCATGTAGTCAGGAGTTTTCTGGTGTTCTCAGGTTTTGGGCTTAAGTCTCCTGCCTCTGGATTTCAGTTTTATTCTTCCTGTAGTCTCAGGACTTCTCCAACTATACAGCACTGATAAGAAAACTTCTAGGTTAATGGCAAAAAGATTCTCCCCCGTTAGGGACACCCAGAGAGTTTCACAGAGTTACATGAAGAAGAGGAGAGGGAGGAGGGAGATAGAGATGAGCAGGAAGAGAAAAAGGGGGACTCAAGAGGACAGAGACAGATCTACACAGCTGTCTGTTCCCAGAGTGTTCTCCGTAGCCCAGTCACCTACAAAGATTCACAGAATTGGATTGGGAAGAGAAGGGGAAAGGAGGAAATAGAGGTGTTCTGAGGTAGAAAACAGAGAGTCAAGATTGGGAGAGAATAATCTTCGGTTTAAAAATAGGGCTTCTCTTTTTTTTTTGTAAGGTTATAGTGTATTGAAAATGAAAATTAAGGAGTAGTAGAGGAGTACTAGAGGACTTTAAAAGAAATAATAGAAAAAGAAAAATAGAAAATAGAAGAGAAAAAGGAAAGAAAAAAGAAGAAGAAAAAAAAAAAGAAAAAAAGAAAAAAAAATTTTTTTTCCCCTAATTAAAAAAATCATAAAAATCTATGGAAATGAAAGTTAAGGAGTAATGGGGGAATAATAGGGGATTTTAAAGGGAAATAAAAGAGAAAAAGAAAAAAGAAAAAAAGAAAAAAGAAAAAAGTAAAACTATATCTAGGAGTTTCTCTGGAGCTGTTGCGGTCAGTGTGGGTTCGGCTCAGTTTCAGATAGCTCCTCGTTCCAGCTTACACTTCTCGATATCTACAGGCCCCTTCCGGTGTAGTCGGTGTTTTCTAGAGGGATTTTAATCTGTTGCACCAGTCCCTTCTGAGGTGGTGACCTTTGTTTATTTGGCTTCTGTTTGCCGGTCTCTTCAGAGCCTCATTTCCGCCCTGACACAGGAGGGCGGAGGTGGACTCTTATTCAGGTATCTAGTTCCGTCGCTCTGCGGGGCAGGGAGGGGCTGGCGCTGCAGGGAGGGGCTTGCGCCGCGGGGACGGGCTGGCGCTGCCGGGAGGGGCTGACGCTGCTTTCTCCGTCTGCGCTGCTCAGGCTCCCGGCTGCTCCATATGGAGCACTCCCCGTGCTGCACGAGGTTCCAGCCCTCGGGTGTTCCACAAAAGCGCGGAAGGAAAAGCTGCGCCTGCTCTCTGTGCCTTCCCCGTCAGTGTGGTCCAGGCAGCCAGGGGCTTGATGGGCGCACTCTCCCCAGGTGTGGCGTGCCCACTCCCTTCCGCGGACCCAGACTCAGTTTCCGCTGGCGCCAGTCGGGTGCGCGCGCCTTCCGCCCTCCGCGTCCCCAGCCCCAGTCCCCGCCCGCGCCGGTCGGGTGCCTGCGCCCTGTGTCTCGCCGCGACCTTCCCCTCCCCCCTGCCTCCTGCCTCCGGCGGCGCTGGGCCGGTCCGCAGCCTGTGAGCTCTTCTCTGGATTTTCTCAGTCTCTTTGTTCTGCGAACGGCCGGCAGTGTGTTCGGCCGTTTAATTTACTCTCTCTCCTTTGGTCTCCCACAGTTCAAGTTGGCAACTCACAGAAGCTCCCTCCGATTGCCCTCAGGGCACTCAGGCCCGGACCCTACTCCAAGCAATGCTGCCTGAGATTCCCTTCCCGGACGGATCTCCGTCCTTAGCTCTTTTGTCTCACTTTTAATCTTTTATATTTTGTCCTACCTCCTTTCGAAGACAATGGGCTGCTTTTCTGGGCGCCTGATGACCTCAGCTAGCGATCCGAAGTTGTTTTGCGAAGTTTGCTCTGCGTTCAGTTATTCTTTTGATGAATTTGTAGGAGAGAAAGTGGTCTCCCCGTCCTACTCCTCCGCCATCTTGGCTCCTCCCCTTGTTATTGTTTCTTTTGCTTTCTTCTAAGTGGAAGACTTCCTCTCTTGTCTGTGTTCTTGAGCCTCACAGCTTTAAAAAATGTAGATCAAGGAACTTCCCTGATGGTCCAGTGGCTAAGACTCTGAGCTGCCAGTGTAAGAGGCACAAGTTCGATTCCTGGTCAGAACACTAGATCCCATATGACACATGGCGTGGTCAAGTAAAAAAAATAATATACAAAAACAAACAAACCAAAAAACAAAATAAAAAATGTTGACCTTAAATATTGTCGAATGACCCTGAATTTGGATCCACCTGAGGTTTCCTCATTACTGGACTCAAGATATGCTTTCACAGTAGAGAAACTACAGAAATCATGCACTTTTCTCCATCCTTCACATGAGGGGCCCACAAGGTTGATGCTGCCTATCAGTGGGGATGTTGACCTTTAACACCTGGTCATATTCTTTTAACCAGGTTTCCCCACATAATCACCTTCCTCTCCTAACTTTTGTAACTGATATATTCAACTTATGGAGACATAATCCAGGATTATATTAATATACTATTTCCCACCAAATCACCATCCATCAGCTTGGTTTCCATTGAACAATTCTCTTCTGAATCAATTACCACAATAATAGTAGGCCTGTAGTGTCTTTGCAGTCTATTGTTTTTTCTACACTTATTATTAACATTCTACTATACAGAAAAGCTTTTCATTTTTCCCAATTATTTTCTGATTCATTCATTTTAATTCCTTTAGCCATATCAGTACAGACATCAGTTCTGTTCGGTCGCCCAGTCATGTCCAATTCTTTGCCACCCCATGGACTGCAGGACACCAGGCTTCCCTGACCATCACTAACTCCTGGAGCTTGCTCAAACTTATGTCCATCAAGTAGGTGATGCCATCCAACCATCTCATCCTATCTCATCCCCTTTTCCTCCTGCCTTCAATCTTTCCCAGCATCAGGGTCTTTTCCAATGAATCAGACATATTTATATAATAGACATATATGTTTATATATTCATATAGTAGACATATAAGTATAGACGTATTTATATTTTTATTCAGTGGGGTATATTCCTTTCCTACCATTATCTATTTTGAGACTCAAATTTTCCTAAATTTAGCCAGTGAGAATCCTGAGAGTGATATTGTGGCACATTCCTATCATTCTTTGAACATTTATTTACTTTCTGTCACAGTAAGATGCTCTAAGTAAAGTTGGAATTTCAATGCCCTAGTCCAGAATCAACAGTTTTTCCAATCTTGGTTCTTTCAGTGTAGGTTTTGTATTTGGAAACTAAAGACAGAGTGTTTATTATGCTCATTGCTACCCAAGTTTCAATGCTCCTAGGCCTTCTTGGTGGACAGAGCCAGACAGTATACGCACACACACACACACACACACACACATATATACATGTACATGCATACATACATATATAACCATACACACACACACACACATCTCTAACTAATTCAGTATCTCTTGACAAAGATCTAGTTCCATATATAGACATATTTTTAGGCCATGCATGATATGTATGTCCAATTTTAATCCATCACCTCATGATTCTTTTTAAGCTTTAATTTACCTTTAACAGTAGTAAACTTAACTCTCATCTTTCTTAACATATTGACTTGCGGGATCACTTTATGAATCTGCTTGAGCTGAGCAGACTCCTTATGCAGATGATATGCAGATGATAATACTCTAATGGTAGAAAGTGAAGAGGAACTAAAGAGCCTCTTGATGATGAAAGAGGAGAGTGAAAAAGCTGGTTTAAAACTCAATATCCAAAAAACTAAGCTCATAGTAACTGGTCCCATCACTTCATGGCAAATAGATAGGAAAAAGTAGAAACAGGGACAGATTTTATTTTCTTGGGCTCCAAAATCACTGGGGATGGTGACTGCAGCCATGAAATTAAAAGACACTTGCTCTTTGGAAGAAAAGTTATGAAAAACCTAGACAGCATGTTAAAAAACAGAAACATAACTTTTCCATACAGTCAGTTCAATTCAGTTCAGTTCAGTCACTCAGTTGTGTCTGACTCTTTGTGACCCCATGAACTGCAATACGCCAGGCCTCCCTGTCCATCACCAACACCTGGAGTCTATCCAAACCCATGTCCATTGAGTTGGTGATGCCATCCAACCATATCATCCTCTGTCATCCCCTTCTCCTCCTGCCCTCAATCTCTCCCAGCATCAGGGTCTTTTCCAATGAGTCAGCTCTTCACATCAGGTGGCCAAAGTATTGGAGTTTCAGCTTCAGCATCAGTCCTTCCAATGAATACCCAGGACTGATCTCCTTTAGGATGGACTGGTTGGATCTCCTTGCAGTCCAAGGGACGCTCAAGAGTCTTCTCCAACACCACAGTTCAAAAGCATCAATTCTTCTACGCTCAGCTTTCTTTATCGTCCAACTCGCACATCCATACACGACTACTGGAGAAACCATAGCCTTGACTAGATGGACCTTTCTTGACAAAGTAATGTCTCTGCTTTTTAATATGCTATCTAGGTTGGTCATAACTTTCCTTCCAAGGAGTAAGCGTCTTTTAATTGCATGACTGCAATCACCATCTGCATTGATTTTGGAGCCCAGAAAAATAAAGTCAGCCACTGTTTCCACTGTTTCTCCATCTATTTGCCATGAAGTGATGGGACCAGATGCCATGATCTTTGTTTTCTGAATGTTGAGCTTTAAGCCAACCTTTTCACTCTCCTCTTTCACTCTCATCAAGAGGCTCTTCAGTTCTTCTTCACTTTCTGCCATGAGGGTGGTGTCATTGGCATATCTGAGGTTATTCATATTTCTCCTGGCAATCTTGATTCCAGCTTGTGTTTCTTCCAGCCCAGTGTTTCTCATGATGTACTCTGCATATAAGTTAAATAAGAGGGTGACAATATACAGCCTTGATGTACTCCTTTTCCTATTTGGAACCAGTCTGTTGCTCCATGTCCAGTTCTAAACTGTTGCTTCCTGACCTGAATATAGGTTTCTCAAGAGGCAGGTCAAGTGGTCTGGTATTCCCGCCTCTTTCAGAATTTTCCACAGTTTGTGGTGATCCACACAGTCAAAGGCTTTGGCATAGTCAATAAAGCGGAAATAGATTTTTTTCTGCAACTCTCTTGCTTCTTCAATGATCCATCGGATGTTAGCAATTTGATGTTTCCTCTGACTTTTCTAAAACCAGCTTGAACATCTGGAAGTTCACAGTTCACATATTGCTGAAGCCTGGTTGGGGAATCTTAAGCATTACTTTACTAGCATGTGAGATGAGTGCAATTGTGCAGTAGTATGAGCTTTCATTGGGATTGGAATGAAAACTTACCTTTTCCAGTCCTATGGCCACTGCTGATGGTTTTTCCAGTAGTCATGTACGGATGTGAGAGTTGGACCACAGAGAAGGTTGAGTGCTGAAAAACTGATGCTTTGAATTATGGTGCTGGAGAAGACTCTTGAGAGTCCCTTGGACAGCAAGGAGGTCAAACCAGTCAATCCTAAAGAAAATCAACTCAAAATATTCATTGAAAGGACTGATGCCGAAGCTTCAGTATTTTGGCCACCTGATGTGAAGAGCCGACAAAAAGACCCTGATGCTGGGAAAGGTTGAGGGCAGGAGGAGATGGGGTTGACAGAGGATCAGATAGTTGGACGGCATCACTGACTCAATGGACATGAGTTTGAGCAAACTCCAGGAAATAGTAAAGGACAGGGAAGCCAGTGCTGCAGTCCATAGAATTGCAAAGAGTTGGACACGACTTATGACTGAACATCAACAACAAACCAGGTTCCCTACTTACCTCAGTGGTACATGAGACAGCTATCAGCTCTGAGGTGTCTAGGTTGCCTCTCCTGTTAGTCTAGGTCACCTCCATTATAACCTCTCTACTCCCACTGACCTTACCCCTCCCCCCTTTTAGTCACCCACATTTACCACCATATTTCTGCTGAGCTCACACTATTCATTTTCCTTTCTCAACAATAGCCCAATTTAGGGAGGTCCAGTGGTTAAGACTCCATGCCTCCAATGCAGGGAGCACACATTCTATCTGCATATAAGTTAAATAAGCAGGGTGCCAATATACAGCCTTGACGAACTCCTTTTCCTATTTGGAACCAGTCTGTTGCTCCATGTCCAGTTCTAAACTGTTGCTTGTTGGGGCACTAAGATCCCTTATGCCGCTTGGGGCAGAAAAAAAAAAAAAATAGCCCAGTTTAGACTCACTTTCCTGTGTGACCATAGAACTTCCATTAGCAAGAAACTCTCACTTCTATCTCCATGAAATAATTTGCTATTATTGTACACTCAGTTTTTCTCTGGTTTCCCATCTTCAGAGCAGTGGTTGGATAAGAATAAATAAAACCAGGCCCTAAGCTTGTGAAGATCTGTAATTTAATAGAACCAGATGCAACCCCTGAAGGATCTGCATAATGTATGGATTTTTACCATTTCTCTGAATCTGCGATCTAATTCATTATGTCAGTTTCCTCTAGTTACTCAGGCTCTGTCGATATCTAAAAAGGCATTTTGACTGAATATCAGTATGTTTCAACCCAATGTAGAAATCAGCACAATCAAGACTTTTGCAAGTTCTTGAATTCACCAGATCTCTTACAAAACTATTATAACTGAACATCAATATCAACACAGGGTTTTTGCCAAAGTTTATAAAAACACAAGGTAAATCTTAGTACACTGACATCATTGCTATATCCTGTGTTGGATGGAAACCAACCCTCATCCCCCCCAATCAAATTATGACATTTTTGCCTTCTTTAGCCCATCAAGCTATTCTGTCCATGGAATTCTCCAGGCAAGAATACTGGAGTGGGTTGCCATGCCCTCCTCCAGGGGATCTTCCCGACCCAGGGATCAAACCCAAATCTTTTACATCTCCTTCTTTGGTGGGCAGATTCTTTACCTGATGAGCCATTGGGGAAGCCCCTAAAGTGACACTAAGTAATCCTAAATGAGTTTTTCTGAATTTGTGCCAAATTTATCTAATAAGCAAATAGATACAAATTACTCCTACCATCATTTATGTAAAGAATTTGTTTTTACATTTTCTCTCCCCTTGTGTCCTTACTAGTACATTAGAAATAGTAATTAGAAAGTAATCTATTATTATTTAAATAATAATATTTTCTCAAATTTTTCTTATCTATTATAAGCCAGAACCAATAAATTTATTTTTTATATTATCCCCCAATGCTTAGATATTGTTATAATCTAATATCTATGATAGAATTGAAGTTTATAAAAGTTAAAAATAATTTTCTTAAAATTATGCATGCAGTAAGACTGTTTTTCCCTCTGCTCTTTCCCATGCGTTAAATAATGCTTGCACATGGTAAGATGACCATAAATATTTGTTTAATGAATAAATGAATGTTAATGAATACAGGTTTGGCTGTGTCTAGTCCCTTTACTTATCTTAGCCTGTGTTCGACTTCATCCTCTTGTGTCCAGTAAACATTTTAACAATCAAGTGGTAAAATGGGAGCATAATTCTAAATAAAGAAACACAAATGCACAAAGGTATGAGTTACTGATGCCAAAATATTCTAATTTACAGTATCACAATCAAAATGCATTCTGTGTATGTCCATTCACTATATTTTTCAAGGAAATTGCAAATTAGAATTTGAAACCATCAACGAACCATGCCCAGCAGTCCACACTCCATCATAGATCAGCACCCTGGTCTATGATCTATAACTGAACCATGTCTCCTTAGTTCAGGAGCCCTACCTGTTAGCCAATAGTAACCAGTACTGCTAACGTCAAGGTTTTTACAGAGCAGTTATTTATGGCTCTCACAGAGGAGATGGTGTGTAATTCAGCAGTCCAAGCCTTTTCTTGGCATCAGAAATTTTTGTTGCTCCTATGATCAAAGTTATTAAAGAAAGAACTTGACAGTAATGAAAAAAGTTACAAGTTTTCCACCTGTGTACATTAGTCAGACCAATCAAGAAAACAACACACAGGAACACAAGCAAAGAATCGTTTTCTAGTTTGACAGTGCTTTTTGACAGAGTTGGAGTTAAAACTTTAGCTCAGTCGGTAAAGAATCTGCCTTCAGTGCAGAGACCCAGGTTTGATTCCTGGGTTGGGAAGATCCCCTGGAGAAGAAAAACGGCAACCCACTCTAGTATCCTTGCCTGGAAAATCTCATGGACAGATGGAGCCTGGTGGGCCCCAGTCCATTGGGTTGCAAAGAGTCGGGCATGACTGAACAACTAACACTTACTTACACTATTGAAACTGACCTGCCCTACTTGAAGGATTCTGTTATAGACAATGTTGATTTCCTCTCCCTGGATGGATGGATGGGAAACTGGACACTTTATCATCTTCAATTCTCTTCATGGGCATATTGCACCCCCAGAGGACCCACTCACTGACAGGTCTCCTGAGGGGCCCACAAGTCTGTTGACAAGAGAGAGAACACATCAATAAGCTGCAAAGGAAAAACAAGCTTGCCACCTCTTTTATATTTTGAAATGGTAATTTTATGTTATAAGAAAATATAAGGCAGAGTTTTGTTCTTTACCAGCTATAAATAGGGTCATCCAGATTCTGACTATGACAAGATGATTGTACATGGATTGGGATGGTAATTTTCTCTAATGTTCTGATTTTTTGTCATATAGAAAATATATTTCCTCTAATTCATCCTAAAATAATACTTTTAAGGGGAGAGAAGTACAGACACTGCTTTTTTTAGTAATAGTCACTATTATTACAGTTGCAGGAACACAGAAACCTACCATATTTCATGAGAACTTCTCATTTTAGAAGTAATGTTGGTTTTTCTGTCACTCAAGGCATAAGTTCTACAAATTGGAAAGTTGAGAATATACTGGTTATTTCCATTGTGAGGGTTCTATTAAGATGTCACAAATGAAAATATTGTTTTTATAGAATGCAGAAATATGAAACAAATCTACAATAAATCTGTATCAAATAAAGGTACAGATATTTTCAAAATGGATAAAAAAGGATTGAAAGTATTTTATTTCCCTTTCATATCTTTATTTAAATTTCTATTTTGAAATTTAAAAAATGGAATACATTGGCTATTTTGTAGAGAAAAAAACCAGTCAACTTTTTTTACCTTTTAAAGTCTAAATGCTTTTCCATTTCATGGAAACAGCTACAAATATCTCTTGCTTTTTAGAGAAACTGGTTGTAGAAAATGATCTTAAACAAACACATGAGGAAATATTTGTTAGGACTCAAACTTAGTGCACGTGTTCACACAGGCATACCTTTCTGGTTTGTGATATTATGCTCAATGAACCTAAGAAAGCTCTATTCTCCTCCCAGTTACCTTTTTTACCAGCAGAGTTCTTAATCAAGCTATGTAGAAAAAACAATAGGACCATAAACACCAAGTGACCACTGTATTTACTTCTGTGACAGTGCCTGAGAACTCAATGGAGAGTCTAATAAGATGAGATTTGAAAATACATGTCCGAGGGGAAGTTGCTGCCTCCCTCTCACCTCAAGTTGGGATGGGTACATCCTGGCCTGACAATATTCAAAAGCAAAGTAGACTCAGTTTTGCAATCCTGACATGTGGATGCAAGAAAAACAGCCTAGTCGTGCGGCTACCCATATGGATTTTAAAGGCAGTTTTGAAAACTTCTTGTGCGACCTTGAGCAAGTAAGTTATTTATACCTGATTCAAATTACTGGAGGCATTTATTTAAAAAGGAACTACAAATATACACCCATACATACACACTTGTGCATATTCATAATGTATTATGTAAGATTGTTTTAAAATGTAGGTTTCACTACTACTCAGATGTGATGAGGCCACCAGATTAGGAGACAACTGCTATTGAAAAGATAGCTTGTTACAGTTCCCAAGGGGAGGGCATACCCAGGAGGGGTGAGAGTAGCACAGATGAAGAAATAACAGGCACAGTCAGGAGGCAGAGTGGAGCAGGAAGAAAACATGATGAGCCTCTTTATTAAGTTTTACATGGGAAGAAATATGTGACTAAGTGAAAACAGGCTTAGAACCTCATCTAGTTTGAATGAGTTCAGTGGGCTCTCAGGTATTGGGGCTGTACTTTGTCTGGTACTGACCCTCTGATACCAGACAGGGCATGCAATGTATGAGCCTCCTGAGAAGCCGATAAAGAAAGTAATGGGGGCAGGGGCTGTGCATTCGTTGGTTTGCATATGGAAGTTGCACTCACAGGAAAGTCGTTTGCTATCTCTAGAAATTAGCTAACACTGGGAGATGAAAACTCCCAGGCCCTAGATGTAAAAGAATTAAAAAAATACAAAAAAATTAAAAACGTCATTAATACAAAGACATTTTGTACTTTTTGTATCGCTGTATCATAGCCACAGTTACACTACACTGCTGCTGCCGCCGCTTCAGTCATGTCCGACTGTGCGGCCCCATAGACGGCAGCCCACCAGGCTCCGCCGTCGCTGGGATTCTCCAGGCAAGAACACTGGAGTGGGCTGCCATTTCCTTCTCCAGTGCGTGAAAGTGAAGTTAGACACAATTTAGGCTCTATTTTTAAGGTAATATAATGAGTAATTTCACTCCAATATTACCTAATTTATAGCTTTTTCTATCCACAAAGGGGAAAAACAAAAAAAACAGCCAATTATCTTGGCATTTAACTTGATTAATTTGGCAAGACCTACCAGTGTTTGGTTTGATTATGTTTTAAAAGTATAATTCTACAAAGTTAAGCTGAATATTTCAAATACTCTACAGTTATGCAGTAACACAACAAAATGAATCCCTCTGAAGATAACTGTTGAAAGTTTCCAAGTGGCAGTTTTTTTACTGAATTTCTGAATGATTTGGGAAATTGTGATGGGCATATTTTATGGGTCAGGGTGAATGGGCCACAGGATACCCAGATATTTGGTCAAATATTATCCTGGGTATGTCTGTGAAGGTGTTTTTTGATGAGTTTAACATTTAAATAGACTAAGTAAAGCAGATTGCTCTCCCTAATGTAGGTGGACCTCACCCAATCAGTGGAAGGCCTGCATAGAACAAATAGCCTGACCATCTCTCAAGTAAGAGAGAATTCTTCCTTCAGATGACTTATGAACTGAAACATTGGTTTCTTTGCTCTCCATCTTGCCTTACATACCTTGAGACTTGCTAGCCTCCATAGTCAAATGACTCAATGTCGTATAATAAATTTATTTTTATATTAAATGTATGTAAATATATTTTATTAGCTATAAATACATAATAATATATACAAACATATTATATATATGTATACATATATGCACACACACGCACACACACACACACACACATATATATAAAACACCTTTTGGTTCTGTTTCTTAAAAGAACCCTGACTAATGCAGTGTTAATGATTTATCCCTAATAAAACTGATAATATCATAGTGGGCAGACACTCTGGCTTTTGACTTTGTGGACCCAAATTCTATTAAGATGCCTCTCAAGTTTGTGATTTGATGGCTATTAAACTCTTGCCTGGAGAATCTCATGAACAGAGGAGCTTGGTGGGCTACAGTCCATGGAGTCACAAAGAGTCAGACACAACTGAGCAACTAAGCGCACACACACACACATACACACACACAATTCTAAAATTACCAAGGTAAAAGTGGCTCTTTTTTAAGTCTGTTAACTATTCCTCAAGGAATTATGTTAAGGAAACAACATAAATATTAACAAGTAAGTAAAATTATCATAATCCCACATTTTGGAACAAGAACATGCTAACTCACACCTACAAATTTCATCAAGGAAACACTAGTCAATGATCTTGATGACAATTGTAAGATTACTTTTATATTATAGACACAAGTACAATACTTAAGACGTTTGATGGATAAAAATATGTTAAGCATAACAATAGATGGACTTCGCAGGTGGTGTTAGTGGTAAAGAATCTACCTGCCAATGCAGGAGACACAAGAGACACAGTTCAATCCCAGGGTCAGGAAGATCCTCTGGAGTAGGACATGGCAAACGATTCCAGTATCCTTGCCTAGAAAATTCCATGGACAGAGGAACCTGATGGGCTACAGTCCATGTGGCCGCAGAGTCAGACATGACTGAATACAAACGCACGTAACAATAGATATGCTAAATAATTATATTTCTCTTTCTCGGTAAGTCTTACTAAGTTTTTGCTGTTGTTGTTACTTTTCCCATATAATTGTTTTAAGTTGATATGTTGCATTTTCATTTTTATTTGGTTCAAAAATTTTTCTTTCTTTTGTTTTTTGGTCTTGCAGCAGCAGGATCTTAGTTTCCCAACCAGGGATCAAACCTGTGCCCACTGCAGTAGAAGTACAGAGTCTTAACTACTGAACCTCTAGGGTAGTCCCAGTTAAGTTTTGCTTATAAATCAGTCCTCACTTTCATAAGAACCTCTCATGATCGAATAAGTGAAAGAGAATAATCATCACAGAAATTGAAAGCCACAATTGGAAGTACAAAGAACGAACACCATTAGAATAGGCACAGTACAATTGAGAAGCAAGAGGCTTAATTTACAAATGAAATTTTGTAGTGTTAGAATAAAAATATAGCTCTGAAAGAAAGAAATGGAGAGTTCACATACACAAAACTGAAAGTGCAAAAAAAATGGGTAAAACAAAAGAGAAAATATGCAAAGATGTACTAATCTACTCAGGTTTTTTATTGACATTCTAATTAAAGACTTTGTACTTTTTGGTTACATGTCCCATCTAAACGTTAAGCTCCTCCATTGCAAACCCCAGCCTTGTATCCACCAGAAGATCTGGCCAAGTCATATGCATGAGAGTCAAAGTATTGAATTAATACAGTGTAGTCTGAAACTCAACCAATAATGTTTAGATTTTCTTTATTAAAAGTCAGAAGTTGATATTAAGCACATCCAATAATTTTTGAAATTAATATGTTAACAGGAAAGCTGCCAGGAAACATAACATGAATTTTATAATTTGAAACCTACTGAGATACAGAAGCATAATTTTATTTTATTGCAGACATTTTCAATTACACAGCATACTCACTTCCCAGTTTAATAATGGAAAGCAGGCTAATGTCCCATCTGTCATGTAGCATTCTGCCTCAATGTGTGATCTTGGTGATTTCTGAAAGAATTAGTTTCTGGATTGGAAGCAATTTCTTGTTTTGACATGTAAGATGCTCCTTGTGAATATTCGTTTGTGTATTCTTCACAAATTCCAACCCTATCTATAGATTCCTCTTGTACTTAAACTATTAAATGAGATCTGAGGTGACTTGAAAAAGAATCATATTTCTTTTACTGTTAGAGTTGCTAGATGTAGCAAATAAAAATATAGGCTAGTCAGTTAAATTTTAATATCAACAGCAATAAATATTTTTCAGGATAAGTATGCCCTGTGCAATATCTAGGGTACTTTTATACTAATTTTTTTTTAAATTTACCTGAAATTCAATTTAACCTGGGTAACCTGTATTTTCTTTAACAATTCTACTTGGGCTTCCATGGGCTCAGAGGGTAAAGCGTCTGCGTGCAATGCAAGAGACCTGGGTTCGATCACTGGGTCGGGAAGATCCCCTAGAGAAAGAAATTGCAACTCACTCCAGTACTCTTGCCTGGAGAATCCATGGACAGAGGAGCCTGGCAGGCTACAATCAATGGGATCACAAAGAGTCTTAAATGACTGAGCAACTTTACTTTCACTTAGAACAAAGTCTCTTCCTTATGTGTGTTGTGATACAATCTACTGCTTCCTTGAATACAAAAATATAAATTATGTAGACCTTGTATTTTTGGTCAAGGACAAACATGAAAGAATTACACGTACTGGTAAGTACAGAATGAAAGAAAATAAAGTGTGTAGCAACTGTCACAGGCTCTCAGCTATAGCCATTAGAAGACATTCAGCTAGATGACCAGGAAACAGTGTCCAAGAATATGAAGCAGTGGACAATGGAAAGAAGGATAACAAACTGGAATAAAACATGAAACCATAATAGAGGCATCCATATAGAATGCAGAGTGCGATACTGGAGAATCGGGGCATTCCAGGTTGATTTTGATGGATATGTCTTCACCCAGAGGGGAACACAGAAGGGCAGTGGGAGGCGGGGAAAACAATCTATACATGAGGGTCAAAACTCCCAGATTCATGCCTATCTTATTTTGGCTGTCTTTTACCATCTGTGACCATTGACCATTTTATATGTAATAAAAGGATGATATTATCTGTGCTGCCAATGGCTGGGAGGATCAAATAAGGTAAAAACTGTAATCCATGTGATACATTATACAAATATCATTTGTTATGCTTATTCGATGGCTGATTGATATGAGTATATTATTATGCTATTATCAAGACTAAATTATAAGCATGTAAGACAATAAAGGTAAAAGGGATTTATAATGTGAATTTTTCATTAGTCAGTGTAATTATATATTCAGGTTCATATTAGTTTATTTGGGTCCTATTAGAATTATTAGGGAAAAATTCTTCCTTTTGTCTTCTTAATTTATTATGTGGGGAGAATTTTATTTTATAATCATTTCTTTCAGGCAGAATATTTAAAATACTTTATCATTGGCTCATCTACCTGCCAACCCAAATATTTTACTTCTTTCAAATTTATATTCTTATAGCTGAGGAATTTAATTTCCCTCTGCCACTATAAAAAAATAGCTATTTTATAAAAGAAAATTTTATGTTCCATTATCCCAAGAAATCTCAAAAGTATAGGGAATAAGATATATAATCAAGCTGCCTCTATTGACATTAATCTTTTTTGAATCTGAACATTATTCATGAAACTCATTTTCATTCAATTAAGACTGACACATACTCTTAAAAAGAACTGCCATAAAACAAATAGCTACAATAAGCTCATTTCATGTAGAAAGCCAAGGTCCCATTTTTCCTCTATACTCATCTGCTGAACAAGGTCAGGAAGATGTTGAAAGTGATTTCACATACATTTTTTCCAGTAAAATGGTGAAACAAAATGTGACGTGACTGATAAAGATAGAATAGAAAAATCAGACCAAGTGGGGTTATCAAATCTTGGCTATATTTTCTATCTTCAGAATATAAAATAATTTTCCTTGACATTTAGCTCAGTAAATGTTTCTAATATTTCAAATGCAAATTTCCAATTTCTGAGATAATTTCTTCTCATTATTTTGTTAACACTTAAGGTGAGATATATTATACATTCCATTTCACAAAAGATCTCCCTCCTTGGAAGTACTTACTTGCATTATTCAGAGCTGAGAGTTGTAAATGTCAGTGAAGGCTGACTCAGTCGGTTAAACAAAATGCAAAGGGCACCACATTCGTGAGTCTCAGCCCCATGTATCATTTGAGCTCTTCTGTCTTGCATAACTATAGCTTGTACAATGTGTCTGGGTCCACTACATATATAGCCATGGTTAAGGAGGACACACAATATAATAATGTGTAAAAGGCAATGCAATGAGCTTGCTTAAATATATGTATGAGTGCCTCCTCTGAGACAGGCACTTTGATGGACATGTGCCAATGCATGAAACATATGGAAACTACATTCAAGTAGGAGAGAGGAGGGAGGGAAAGAAAAAAGGGAGAGAAGGAGGGAAGGAGGGAGAAGTCACAAACGAAGTGCTAAAGATTTAGACAAAAAGGATTAGTAAGTGATACGAACTTTTAAAGAACTGAAAACTCAAATTTGAAAATAAGCTAGCCATTACCACTATTTGACAGTTCAAGTTTTATACCTTATGAGTTCTTCTTTGAGTATTTCATAGCTATTGTGGATCTAGAATGTCAAATTAAGCAAGATCTTGTTTGTCAGACAACACAAATTTGGAATCTGAGCTGAGACAGGACTTGGAATGGAGTTTGTTGTTTTATCTTTTTTAAAAATATTTATTTATTTATTTTACTGCAGTGAGTCTTAGTTGCAGCTTGTGGACTTTTTCTTTTTCTTTTTTCCTAGTTGTGGCATGTGGGATCTTTAGTTGAGGCATGCAGAATCTTTTAGCGGTAGCATGTGGAATCCTTTGTTATAGCATGTGGGATCTAGTTTCCCAACCAGGGATGGACCTGGGCCCCCTGCACTGGGAGTGCAGAGTCTTGGCCAAGGAACACCGGGAAGTCCCATCATGTCTCCTGTATGGACCACCAGTTGCCTTCTCCCATCAATTCCCCCAGGCCATCTCGACACTCTAGGTTTCTATAGAGGATGTCATAATATAAAGAGAAATATAGATTTTCCTAATGGAATCCACGAGCTAGGTGAGGGCAAATAGAACATTTTACTCTTCTTGACAAATAAAAAGTTTAGAGCTGAGACTATGACCTAGACTGATCCAAGAAGGGAATTTTGAGGCTTTTATTTTTCTGAGAAACTGGGGACCCGCATGCTCACTCTCCTTATGAATTGTGTAATACATGGTAGTGAAGACAGGAACTACTAAAACTATTTTATTACACAGGGAAAGGGTGACATAAGAGCAAGAGAGGAGCTGAAGAAATTTGAAGTAAAAGTTGGAGCCTCAATCAGATCACACCTGAAATTTGTACTAATTTCACCCTTTGCAGTTGCTGGCCTCTTTGCTGAGCCTATCATATCTATGAATCATTCAATCCAATTGAGTTCAATTTTCTAATAAAAATTTCTCCTGCCTATTCATGATGGAACTTTCTTTTAAAAAAAATTTTTTTAATTAAAAAAAAAAAACTTTTGGCCATGTCCCATGTCATGTGGGATCTTAGTTCCTTGGCCAGAAAGCAAACCCACAACCCCTTGCAGTGAAGTCTTAACTACTGGACTGCCAGGGAAATCCCCAAGATGGAATCCTCTTTGTTTGAAGTTTTATACATTTGAAAACTGTATGTCCCCCTAGTTGACTCTGCTGTCCTGGGCAGACAGTGGATTTCTTTTCTAGCCTCAAATGTTTCTGTCTCCCTGCCCTCCTACCACAGAGGACTGCTCAGCTGTGTCTTAATACTCTCCATGAATCTCAACAGCCCAGATCAATTTTCATGGAAACACTCTGGCCTCAGGATTGCATATTCTCTGACACTGGTATAGGCTCTGAGGGAAGTAAAATGCTCTCCTGGAATACCGCAGGATTGAAAAAAAAGAAAATGTCCTTGCCTTATCAGCATATATTCTGAGTTTTAATATGATGTTTCTATAAGCAAGTTGTATTTAATAAACAAATTACATTTTCTCCAGGTTTGAAGATTTTGGTTATTGAAATTAATTACTGCCTAATGAACACAAATCTAGCTTAAATACTGTGTCTCCAGCTAAATGGTAAATGAGACTTTCTTACTGCATCCAGTTGTAGGAATACTTACGGATGAATTAAAAATATGTGGATATGATATGAATAATTATTCATGAAACAGTTATTGATATTCCACTTTGTAGCACACGGGCTTCCCTGATGACTCAGACCTGCAATGTGGGAGACCTGGGTTCAACCCCTGGATTGGGAAAATCCCCTGGAGAAGGGAATGGCTACCTACTCCAGTATTCTGGCCAGGAGAATCCCATGGACAGAGGGGCCTGGTGGGCTACAGTCCATGGGGTCACAAACAGTCAGACATGACTGAGGGATTTTTCACTTTGTGGCACACACTATTTTAGGTCTTATGAAGTTCATATTAGGAATAATAAAAACTCATGTCTACTTTAAAGGACTTCATAGACAACAAATAATAGCGGGATAAGAGTGTCACCATCATAGAGATACAGTCATATAAATGAGCCAAAGATTGTTTCTATATATTGGCATTTAACTCTTTATTTCTTTTCATGTCTTTATTTATTTACTTATTTTTTGGCCGCAAGACATGTGGGATCTTAGTTCCCCAACCAGGGATCAAAACTGTACCTCTTGCATTGGAAGCTTGGAGTCTTAACCACTGGACCACCAAGGAAGTGCCAGTTGTTTATTTCCTTAGATCAGTCTGAGATGTTATTAGCTCAAAGTTCAACAGTGACTAGCTCAAAATTTTACACATCCAATTGTTAAATAGCACTCAGTTACACAGATATTTTTAGCCTTTTAAAGTCTCCCTGCTTTGCATGGGCTACAAAACTGCACCTAATGCCTGCTAGCTAAAGATGGGATAAAACCACAGGACAATAGAAAACACTGAGTTGCTATTTCCCTTGGGAGCTGTCTGCCCAGCAGAGTCCTCTCCAGACTGCTGAGCACATTCTCTAGAAACAGAAGGCCCTCTCTGAGCCCCTCTTTCTTGGGACTTACCCTCTCCCCTTCTAGACAGTGGCTCCCACCCCTTAAGCCTCCAGATGACTGATGCTGTGAGGTACTCCCCTGTATGTATACCCATCAAAATAAAGCTTAGGAGTACAACTGCCAGGTCATATCTATGTCCTTGCTTACCCCCCAAATCCTCAAAGACTGCCTACAGCACATAAACCAGATTCAGTAAGAGGGAAGGATATAGGACACTTGAGAGGACAAAGAAGGGGATAAAGGCAATCACAGTTATGGGGACAGAATGTGCAAAGTTCTGAAATATAGTACATTCTGGATCTGACCTTTCAGGAATTCAATGTGACTGGAGTGTCAAAAGCAGAATGTGAGAAATGAGACCAGACAGGTAGACATTAGATAGAATGTGTCATGCCAAGAGATTTGTATTTATCCTGGCAGCAATGGAAGGCTGTTAAGAAATTTTAAGCGAGGAAATAAGCAATCAGAATTGCATTTTAGAAAGATCCACCTGGCAGCAGTGTGGAGAATGGTTCTGAAGAAAATCAGTATCTAAAAATGTTTTCTCAAACAAAAAGCTAGTGAGAAATTATGAGGCCTTGGACAAAGGTGTGAAAGAGTTATGGAAACAATGAGTGTTTTGTGGAGGGTGTTTTGGTCTTTTTTTCTTTTTTTTAAGAACAAGAATTGAGAGAATTTTTCTGACTGACAACATAATGAGTGAGAGGATGTGAAGAGAAAACTATAACTTCCTGGAATCTGATTTGGGCGAATGGATACATTGTGATGTATAAATTAAAGCTGAAATAGAAAACTTAGAAGAAGAAATGGATGGATTTTTTTTTTTTTTGGTTGACCAACATTAATTTCAACTTTGGACATGTTGAATTTGAGGTCTTTAGAGTCATTCAGTCATCACTGTTAGAGAACTGAGTGGAGCTGGGGGTCCAAACTTCAGAAAAAAATCCTGGTTATAAGATGAAAATTTGGATCTAGCCAATGGACAGTGGTTGAAAACAGAAGTGATGAGACTGTCCAAAAATAGTGATGAAATACAAGATTACAGGATGGATTTCAAGGTACAGCGATATATGATGAGCAACTAGAAAGAGAGGAATACACAGAGGAGAGGTATCCAGGAAAGAGACAGAAGAAATAAACAGAAAGAAAGAGAAATTAGAAGTTTTCACCACCTCCTTATAAGATCAACTATTTAATAATATTAAATTTAAATAACTTTTGTTCTTTACTTTGAAATATCAAAATAAGTGTGATCTCATCAGTATTTTTGAGCCATGCTCTTCAGATTGTGAAGATTATGTGGTCCATGTACATCAAAATCAACTAAGTGTTGGGTTTAAAACTCAGCAGTATCTCCACAAATCTGAGTCAGTAATCTGGCATGTGGACCCAGTAATCTGACTTTACTATCTTCCTAGGTTTAGTCCTCAGTTCAGCTCAGTCACTCAGTAGTGTCTGACTTTTAGAGTTGGTTTAGTAGGTTTAGTACTACTGCCTTACGAAGAACTTGGGGTAAGAGCTTCATTGATGTGAAACTGAAAATGAGAATTTAAGATTCCAGGTTTGATATTAAAGATCTTTAATCCTCTTTCTACAGTGCTCAGATAAAGATTGCAAAAAATAGTTCACTATGCAAGAAAGATCAACCTAGTCATAAATTTCTGAATCCAATGAAAAGTTAATATACTCATGAAACAAAATAGGTTCCTTTCATGAACCATTAGGTATGTAATTTTAATGACCAATGTAAGAGCCATAAAATGCCAATCTGTGTTATAATTAATTAACAAAATTAAATGAGAGAGGGAATTCCCTGGCTATCCAATAGTTAGGACTCTCTGTTTTCACTGCCAAGGACAGGGTTCAATCCCTGGTCGGGGAACTAAGTTC
This sequence comes from Cervus canadensis, assembly GCF_019320065.1. Taxonomy (NCBI): domain Eukaryota; kingdom Metazoa; phylum Chordata; class Mammalia; order Artiodactyla; family Cervidae; genus Cervus; species Cervus canadensis. The sequence continues at coordinate 82,603,148 of NC_057393.1, forward strand.
CCACAAACCACATGACAGGGCCAAAAATAAAACAAAATACAAAAAAAAAAAAAAGGAAATGAGAGCTTCAGCTATTCCAGCCAAGTCAGTAAACTTAAAATGCACACTCATTTTTAAGTGAACAGGAACCTTTAAAATGTATCGCAAACTGAAGATTAATGAATAAATGGGAATGACCAGCTCCTGTAATAGAAATAATTACACAAAAAGCTTCGTAAGAACAGGACAGCTGTCAGTCTTGTCACAGCAGGCCAATGCTCAGCAGAATGCTTAACATATAAATTACTCAATAAATGTAATTTTTATAAATGGGCTTGAGAGTCAAACAGAAATGTGTTCAAATACACATCTATCGCACACCACTCCTTTGACTTTGAAAAATAATTGCAACCTCTTTGTCAGGGTTCCCTAGAGAAACAAAAGTAATAGAATATAGTCAAGTATATAGAAAGAGATTTATTATGAAGAATTGACTCAGCAATTATGAAATCTGAGAAGCCCCTCAATCTGCCATCTGCAAGCCAGTCCAAACTCACAGGCCCGAGAACTAGGGGAGCCAATGGTGTAAGTCCCAGTCTGAGTCTGAAGGTTCAAAAGCAGGAGCACTAATTTCCAAGGGCAGAAGCTGGATGTCCCAGTTCAAAGACAGAACAAATTTGCTTTCTGCTGTTTTTGTTCTATTTAGTCCCTCAACAGATTGTATGATCCCCACCTGCATTGGTGAGAGCCATTTTCTTTGTTGAATATCAATTCAAATGTTTATCTTTTCAGGAGACACCCTTACAGACGCAACCACAAATCATGTTTTACCAGCTATTTGGACATCTCTTAGCCCAGTCAAGTTAAGACATGAAGTTAACCATCACATCCTCTCAACTAATTTCCCTGTAAGCCTTCTGGCAGTACATGGTACAGTGTATGAAAACTGACTCACACAGCATAAGCAGTCAAAATATGCAGAGATAAATTGATCTTGAGGCTATCCAAGCTTAAGTCAGGACCTCTTACTTGCACAGGCCCCTTCCAAGGCCTTGCATGGGGCTCTACCAATGGGATGACATGAACTGGTGTTTTTATAATATTTGCAAAAATAACATGTTTTTTATATTATTTTTAAAAGAAAGAGTCTCCGAATGAGCTTTAGGCCCTAGAAAAATTGGCTTTATCAATGAATATATTATTATTATTATAAAAATAAATTATACACAACCTATAGAAAATTCCTAGCACACAGCTGGCACTCAATAAATGTATTATTTTCATACATTGTAATATAAATTGTTCCAGCAAGGTACACTGTGAAATGTATAAAAATAAAAAATGGAAGAACATGTAAGAACAAGTTTTCTAACAGAACAGAAGTAAGATGAATCTATATACATTTTATCAGCCAAGGGAAAAAAATGAAATAAAACTGGGTACTTATTTCTCAATGTGCATGAGCCTAAAGCAGATGAACTGCTAAGGAGAAACTCAAGTGTTCACAGTATGAAGTAAGATATTTATTTTAAGAATTATTTTTTTTAATTAAAAGAAAACTAAAAAAAAAGAAAAAAGAAAACTGTAATGCAGTGGACAATTATGTTCACGGTAGCTATAGAGTAAAATCAGCAACTGGTATCAGATACATATTAAAGCCCTCATAAGAAAAATGTGATCACATTGCAGCTTTACTTTTTAGATTTTATATATTTTTTGTAGAAGAATGTGGAAAAAAAGGAAAACTTGTGTGTTTATGAATGTAGGTATGGATGCATGGTTGAATAAAAACTCTGATAGAGGTGATAGGAAAAACCAGTTACGGACAGATACATGCATTGTGAAACAGGGTCACAATTGAATGGCAATTTTACAGCCAAAAAAGGAAAATTTATATGTGCAGTGACATTAGTGAAAAGGTAGTTAAAAACAGATACAAAAATGTATCATATTATTTTGATTAAAAATAAATCTTGTCAAACTAGCCTTTGAGTAAAGTTCAAGTTTAGTCATAGTTCCAATTTCTATCATGGAGTGTTTCTAGGTCTGCAAGGACAGTAAAATGATCTCATTGGTTTATGAAGATACAGCAAAACTTGTTATGTCTTTTTTCTCAAGCTCTCCAATAAACTTTTCATTATATCATGTCAATAATCTTAAATCATATGTAATTAACATTCATTCCTAAAAATTATAATTACTATATCATTATATTTTATTTCATTTGTTGCATCATTGTTATAGAATTATAATTGCATTATATTGCTAGGTCTTGCTGCCTTTGAGTTTTCCCTGTCCCAACTCTTATTAATAAAATAATATTTTACTCATTAAAAAAAAAAAAAAACAGATACAAACATTTGGGACGAAGCAACTGACTCGGGAAGCCATTATACATAATGTTACACAGGAGTCTCGAGCCTGCCCTTTGCCTTCCCGCCTTCAGGCCGCCAGCTCCGGACACGCCCCAGCCCCTTCAGTCGCGACCTCACACCCCTCACGCTGTCGCGGCCCGGCGCCATCTTGACTTAACGCCCCTCGCGTCCGTGCGCCTTTTGTGACCTCATGCCCCTCACGCCAACGTGCCCCTCTGGCCCCCGCGACCACTCGCCTCTCACTCCTTGGCGATTCGCCCACAGCCAAGCTCCTCGCGACGTTAAGACCTCACGCCCCTCGTGCCCCTCATGCTTCTCACACCGCTCATGACACTCATGCCCACCTGCTGTCTAGCTCACCAGCCCCTTCCGACTGGCCGGAAGTAACGCGAGCAGGCCTATTAAAAACGTTCACTTCCGGGACGGCTCCAGAACTTGACCTGGCACCTCTGGGTCAGGCAGGAGGAGGCTCCAGTCTGGAGACCTTGTGGACACTGCCAGCTCTGGCCCCAGAAGACTGAGTAAAGTGGATACAAGTGGAACATGGCAGAGAAGACATGTGCTCTTAGAAATGTACGCTCAGACTTCTGATGTCCTAAGACCACCAATTGACAGAACAACTTGCACATTACTAATATTGCAAAAACAATGCAGCCACCCTCTTGTTGACTCCTGGGACATGACAGAAAGCTTCCGAAATGGCCACCTGAATACACTGGACACTACCTGAGATCAGCGTGTACCGCCTTGAGACCGACCCTCATCCATCTACTACCAGCTGAGTAAGTGCCTTCCCTAGCCTCACCAGTGGGCGTGGACCATCTTCTCAACTCCTCAACTTCTTGATCCCTGTCTGTGACAGTGTGGCCTGAGGCAAGCTGACGGTATTTCCTGTTTTAGCGATGCAGTGTGTGTGTGGTGGGAAAATGCTAGACAAATTGAGACGTGTTTTCTCCCAGATGTCAGATTCCAGTTGCCTGAGGATACTTAGTAAGTTAGACAGGTTTCTGAAGGAAGTTTCAAAGCTCCCAGCAGTTGCCTTAGAAGGACCATCTGTTGGTTACACGGAGCACTCAGCCCAGACCTGTTTTCCGCTGCAGAAAGAGTGCGAAGTCTGCTTTTACACAGCAATGGCCGATCCTCCTCCTCCTCCTCCTCCTCGGGATTTGTGTGACTAACCCTCAGGCACAGGCTTGCCTGTGCAGAGAAGGTCTGCATCCCATGGAGGGTTCCCATTTCCGGTGTGAGATGGAGTGCTCCTATTCCTGGTATGAAAGTGGTGTGGGTTTCTGCTTCCCATGCCTGCAGTGCCCCAACTCATGGTTCTGGTACCACTGCTTTTGGCGTGGCTGAGCAGGTGACACGGCATGCTTAACTCTCTGAGTTTTCAGAAAGATTTTAAGTTCTTTTTCTCCCAGCCAATTTTCTTCATGCTTATAGAGTTTAAATAGTACAAAGCTGCATGAAATGAATGAGTTAACTTTTTGCCTCTCTAAAGTTGGGGGAATATTGTATTTTACAGTTGCCACATGGATGTCCTTACTTTCCAAAACAGTATTTTAAATAACATTTGGGTGGAGGTCAGTGTCCGATTTTTCTGTGGTGTTTATAAATCATGTACTAAGTTCAGCGTTGCTCATTTTTCCTTCCTTTCTCAGTTTATTTCCTGAGTTTTAAAAATGCTGTACTTTTATTTCCGAACAGTTGCTAGAGCCTTGTTTTAAAAACCTTTCCATCTAGACTTTGTTGGTTTGCTGAAAGGTAGAAAAAAGAAGTTGTAATTCAGGATCTAAGTTCTTAGGCTTGGTCCTCTTGCTGGATTTTTAAGTATTAGAAGGCTTCAAGAAGCAGAAGTTTTTCACTTTTTTATTTTTCCTAGTTAACCTTCTTAAAACTCAACCAAGAGAAATTAAATACATAAGTCCATATTAGGGATTAGTTAAAAACAAAAACAAAACTGCAATCAAATGTTTCCTTCCTACATTTCAGATACCTTGGAGATTTTTTTTTTATTAGATAGCTTTTCAGTTAACCATATAAATTTCATTAAACTGAACATCCTATCATGGGTCTTTTGTTGTAAATTCCAATTTTTTTTTTTTTGGTTGAGAAGTCAAAATTATTTAAAAAACTTAAACTAGTAAAAGAAAAAAGAAGGAACACCTAGTAGTTTCTTCTCTATTTTATTGGTTAGAGAGAATTTATAGATTTTCAAATAATTACTTTTTCCTTAAAATACTTTTCAGGAAAAATCAAGTGTATCAGGATGCATAATTTTGATGGTGGTATCATAATTGTATCAGTTCTGAATTTTGAAGAGTATATGCATTATGTATGGCAGATGCATACTGGCAAGGCCTTTTAACAATATGAGAGTGTGTGTGTGTACCTTGTTTTCAAGATTAGGACTATGTGCAATGCTTTAGTGCTTTGAGGAAGATAACCTTGAATTTTGAGACTGATTGAGTAAAAAAGTTTCCATCTAATGAAAAGATGTATAATCGGTTTAGTTGTAATTTCTTTGAAGGTTGTCCACTGTATCTGTACTGATATTTTGAGTGAATGCTTCTCTGTGTTCACAACAGATGAATTTAGTGTGTATTTAACAAGCTTATACACTAATTTTCATTGTAGGTTTGATATGTATAATGTTGGTGCTTGAGTGTTTACTTTGATTTTTCCAAAAGTTTTTGCTTAATATTTTATCTAAGTAACTGTGTGATATAATTTCTTATTCTTCTAGTCATCAATGCATTCATTTGCCTTTATTATAGAAAAAAAAGCCATATAATACTGTTTTCTTTTAAAAAAAAAAATAAAGGAATCCTTGGAATAAGCCATCATCATAGTTATAAAGCATGAAGCATGCTGATGGCTAAGAGGCCCTGACATAGAAGCTTAGCAACTTAAGGAATAAGAGGGCATCCCACAAACAAATAATAGCATAATTTTATACTTTACCATGGCATCTTTTTTGTCCTAGAAAAGCTTGATTAAAAATTAATGTTTTCTCAGAATTCCCTGGTGGTCCAGTGGTTAGGACTGTGTGCTTTCACCACTTGGGGCCCAGATTCATTCCCTGGTCTGGGAACTGAGATTCCCACAAGCCAAAAAAACTAACTTTTTAATGTACAGTATCTAAAATATGAATCCCCTAGATCAGAGATGAGCAGACTTTTTCCTAAAAGGTCAGCGAGTAACAATTTTGGGCTTTGCAGGCCCTACTGTCTGTCACAGCTATTCCATAGTAGCAGAAAAGCAGCCATAAAAACTGCGTAAATGAATGGAGATGGCTATGAGCTAATGAAAATTGTTTACAGACACTGGAATTTAAATTTCTTACATTGTCACAAAATATTATTATTTTTTCAATGACTTAAAAATGTAAAACCATTTTTAAATGCAAAAAGATGTAAAACCATTTTTAAATAGTGGACTGTACAAACAAGTGGCAGGCTGGATTTTACCACTGGGATATAGTTTGCCAAACCCTGGCCTACATGTTTTTCAATAGGATTCCTCCCCTGCCCCCCAGTAGTATAATACTTTGGTTAGATATAATTTATGATGAACCTCAAAATGGATGGCTAGGAATAAATTTCTCCTAAATTAAGTCTAAAATGACATTTTATCATTCTAAAGAAATGACATTTTATAATTTTTCTATCATTTCTTGAGAAAATAGTTTTTAGTAATTTTTAATAACATGAAGGAAATTTGTCACATTTTCCATTGGAATTTTTGGAAATAAACATAAAGATAGCTTATGTGTAAATAAGTTTTTGCCTTCTTTCAAATTCTCTTGAAAAAAATTTAGTTCTTATTTCAATCTGTATGTCTGATTTAAATGCCTGATGATTCTGAGAATATTGATTGAGAGTAATTTAACTTTTTAAAACTTCTTAATTTTATACATAACAGTATCTCATTAATATATAAACATTTATAAAAGTTTGAAAGTAAAAATCATGTGGCCTGAGCTTTGCCATTCACCTTTCTGTATAAAAAGGACATTCAATATCTTATTTTTCAGTTCTTCAACCTATATAGTTTGAAGAGTAGAGTTTATGTGCTCTACTATTTAATTTTTTCTATTTAATTTTTTCAATTAAAAATTTTTATTGAAATAGAGTTGATTTACAGTGTTGTGTTCATTTCAGGTGTACAGCAGAGTGATTTAGTTTTATATATATATTTTTTTTTCAGATTCTTTTCAATTATAGGTTATTACAAGATATTGAGTATGGTTCCCTGTGCTATACAGTAGGTCCTTGTTGGTTATCTATTTTACATGTATATTTTAGTCCCAAACTTCTAAATGATCCCTCCCCCCATATTTGAAAATCTTAATTTAAATTATATTCTTTGCAGTAAGCTAATTTAAATGATCCCCCCACCTAAAAGTTTAAGTTTATTCAAAATAAAATGTATTTGCACATATTTCTTAATTTTAAACCTTATTATCCCTTCAAATTGATTTTTTTGTGCCTATGCACTGATGCTCCCCTTTTCAGTGGTTAGGCCCACACCAGCACAAACAAACTAAATGCACACAAACTCCAGTTCACTTCAGTGATGTGAGAATCAGGTTATTAGGTAGGGGACATCCTAAATTTCCAGGCACTGGTATTCCAACATTTCAGTATCTTCATATAACAAACAGGCAAACATACCCAGTTCTGAACATGTTTGCTTCCTTCTGCTACAGTAAAGCAGATCTCACTCCCTTCCCTGAAGGCTAATCCTACCACCTATACTTAGCATCTAACTCTTCTGCCATCTCAAGGATCTTCAGTCAGTTCAGTTCAGTCACTCAGTTGTGTCTGACTCTTTGAGACCCCGTGGACTGCAGCATGCCAGGCTTCCCTGTCCATCACCAAATCCCAGAGCTTACTCAAACTCATGTCTATCGAGTCGGTGATGCCATCCAACCATCCCATCCTCTTTCATCCCCTTCTCCTCCCCCGTTCAATCTTTCCCAGAACCAGGGCCTTTTCAGATGAGTCAGTTCTTAGCATCAGGTAGCCAAAGTATTGGAGTTTCAGCTTCAGCATCAGTCCTTCCAATGAATATTCAGGACTGATTTCCTTTAAGAGGGACTGGTTGGATCTCTTTGCTGTCCAAGGGACTCTCAACACCACAGTTCAAAAGCATCAATACTTCAGTGCTCAGCTTTCTTTATAGTCCAACTCTCACATCCATACATGACTAGTGCAAAAAACAGAGCATTGACCAGATGGACCTTTGTTGGTCAAGTAATGTCTCTGCTTTTTAATATGCTGTCTAAGTTGGTCATAGCTTTTCTTCCAAGGAGCAAGCATCTTTACCTTAGAGCTCATCTCATCACTTTTCTACATGTTCACACTCAAAATTTCAATGGGTTCCCTCTAAGCAGAGGTCATATTTTACTTGTTGTTGATTTGGACCTTGATTAGGGCAAAATCAGATTCATTATAGTCCTGTTTCATGACACACTGTCATCATTAGTCCATTTATGTACCTATTCTACTTAGTTAGTTATTTACCAACTTATTGTAAATAATGTTACATGCTTCTAAACCCTCCAACCAAAACACAACGCCAAGATCTTGACCTACATCTAGATATTTAGTTTTCTTATGTGATGTACCATCATTCTGAATTTTATGTTTGTCATTTCATTGTTTTCCCAAATACATAGTTCGATCATATATATATACATACATATATGTGTGTGTGTGTATATATATGTATGTATGTATATTATGTTTTAACTTCATAAAAAGGGTATCACTTTTTATTCAGTCTTTTTGGACTCTATCTACTGACTATAGTGGCATTGAAATTTTCTATATTTCACTGTAGCTTATTCATATTGACTATAATATTCCTTTGTGGGAATGTGGCATAGTTTATTCTTCTGTTTTCCTGTTTAAAAGAAATGAGTTATTTTCGCTATTATGAAAGCAGTGTTTCTATGAATATTCTTACATGCATCTATTAATATTCAAGAGTTTCTCTTAGTTATGTATCTAGATGTTGAATAGCTAAATCATAGCATATATGAATATTTGATTTCAGGAGGAAATGTTAAAATGTTTTAATAGTGGCTGCATAGTGGTTTCAAACATTTATTTACTTTATTACTAACAATGTATAGTGGATTCTGTGGACCCAGATCTCTCTTATACTTTGTTTGAACAGAATTTCTCATTTTGCTGGTAGAATCATTATAAAATGCTATTTAATTGTGGTCTTGATTTGCATTTTCCTGAAGACCAATAATGTTGAACTTCTGTCTATTCCTTTGCCAGTTTTTCTTTTGGGCTATTTGTGCTCATATATTTTTCTTGATACTGATCTAATGTGCCTATTGTAAATATCTTTTTCCAGTTTGTAAGTTAGGTTTAAAATTTCTTTAATTTAAAAATTAATCTTTGATGAGTAAATGTGATTAATCTTAGTATTTTAAGTTTAGTAATTTCTTTTATTTAAAATTGTTTTCATGCATTGTTTAAGACACCACACATATATTGAACTCTAAAAATATTCACTTGTAATTTTTTTCAGTGTTCAAATATTTTTTTTTAGATTTAGTCCTAAAGCCTATAACTCCTAAAATATGGAGTTTATTGTTTTAAAATGATGTGAGGAAAAATCCAACATTCATATTTTTCCATATAAATTATTTTTCCAACTCAGTTTATTGAACTATCTTGTCATTCCTACTCATTTATCATATCACCTCTGACCCATGTCTAATATCTGTACTTACATGGCTCAGTCAATTTCTGATTGGTTAACTACTTATTTTGCTTCTTGTACACAAAAACTACATTGTCGTATTTGCCATTTCATGAAGAATCATAGTAACTGCTCTACCTCTACTTTTATTCATATATGCTCCCTTGCATGTGTATGTGCACGCACACACACATGCACAACACACACACAATTCTTGGACATTTTTTTTTTTTTTTGTATTTTTGTATACATATATCCTCCCCCTTTTGAAGCTCCCTCCCATCTTCCTCCCCACCCCACCCCTCTAGGTTGATACAGAGCCCCTGTTTGAGTTTCCTGAGCCATATAGCAGATTCCCATTGGCTATCTATTTTACATATGGTAATGTAAGTTTCCATGTTACTCTTTCCACACATCTCACCCTCTCCTCCCCTGTCCCCATGTCCATAAGTCTATTCTCTATGTCTGTTTCTCCATTGTTGCCCTGTAAGTAGCTTCTTCAGTACCATTCTTCTAGATTCTGTATATATGTGTTAGAATATGGTATTTATCTTTCTCTTTCTGACTCACTTGGACATTTTAGAATTATCTCTTAAGTTTCCTAACATACCCTTTGAAATTTACATTGAGTCTAAAGAGTAAAGAGAAGTGAGATTTTTGTAATATAGTTCTTTTTATATATGAACACAATTTGCCTGTTCATTCATTTAGTCTTCTTCCGTATCACTCAATAAAGTTCTTATAATTTCCCCGGGAAAGTTTTTTAATGTATATTTGTTAGATTTATTCCTGATTATTTCAATATTATCTGATAGTCTCATAAATGGCATATTCTTTTTATTGCATTTTCTGGTTATTTACTTCTGATAAACAGAAATGTGTTACTATTTATACATTAATTTTATACCCAGCTTATAATGCAAGCTTTCATATTGTCTTAAAGAATTTACCTATGTATTCTTTGGGATTTTCACTGTAAACTTAAATATAGACACAGTTCATTAGTTTTGGCTGTCTTCATTGGTTAGAGTTTTAACTTTTTAGGTTCATACCATTTTATAGCCCTCCCCAACTTTGATACATGTGGATTTTCATAGTCTTTCAATTCCAAATATTATTTAAATGATTATTTTGATTTCTTCTTAAACCCATGCATAGTTAGGAGGCTTTCTCTTGTTTCCAAATGTTCTGGAATGTCTTTTTTAGTTTACTTTTTATTATTTAATTCTAACATAATTATTTTGTTATCAAAGATCTTAATCTGTATTAAATCTACTTTTTAACATATTCAGGGTTTTTAAAATTTCCTAATACCTAAACAATTATATAAATTCTCTGTATGTGCTTAAAATGAAATGTGTATTCTTTCACTGTTGAACTTTTTTATGTTATTTTAGTTCAATTTTAAACACATGATCCATCTGCAAGATTCAAATCTGTAATCCTGCAGGCTTTTTTAAAAAAAATGATTGTGCCCTTCTCATGTCTTTGTGCGCTTATTTTACCCCTGGAGAGGGAGTGTGTCTGTGGGATAGAGAGCAATATACTCTGCCTTTTGACAACCTGAATCTCTGCAGCAAAGGCACCAGCAATTTAAATGACTTTAAGCAGATGAAAAGGAGAAGGCAATGGCACCCCACTCCAGTACTCTTGCCTGGAAAATCCCATGGACAGAGTAGCTTGGTAGGCTGCAGTCCACGGGGTCGCTAAGAGTCAGACACAACTGAGTGACTTCACTTTCACTTTTCACTTTCATGCATTGGAGAAGGAAATGGCAAACCACTCCAGTGTTCTTGCCTGGAGATTCCCAGGGACGGGGAAGCCTGGTGGGCTGCTATCTATGGGGTTGCACAGAGTCGGACATGACTGAAGTGACTTAGCAGCAGCAGCGGGCATATGAAAAAAGATAAGAGAATTTGAAAGGAGAATAGAGCAGCCTAATTATTCTCCTAAGCATTTTGCCAAGGGTAAAACTGGACCCATGCTTAATGAATAGAGAACAGATAAGCCCAATGGCCCTGAACCTATGTACAGACCTAAGAATAGATAAGTTGTATCTACCTAAGAACTATAGTCAATTACTGTCTTCCTAAAAACAACTCTTAGGTCTGATTTTCACCCTTCTCCTAGGACATAGAGAATCAGAAAGCAACTGCCCAAAAACTATTATTGCCACTGGTTTTCTGTTTTGTTTTATATTTTTTTCACTTTCTCTCAATAAGAAAAAGAGGGCTTCAGCCCTGTGTTGACTTTACATACTCTTATGACTATCTGGAGCAGAGTTCTTGCTCATGGCGAATGTGGAGGCCAGCAAAGCAGGGTCAGAGGAAAAGCAAAGGCTTTCAGCAGTTCTCCTATCTTACACAACCACTGCTGTGCTGGATCGACTCCTGCCACTAGTCTGCAGAGAAAATCTGCTCCCACGCCCCTCATCCATTTTCTAGTTCCTCAGGGTAAATCTTGCAAGGAGGAAACGGCAGGCTAACAAATTCTGCACCTTGGTCAGGGCGCACTGGCTCAACAGACTTCTCAACTCAGTGTAAAAACTGGCAAATGATTAAACTCCCTGCATCCCTCCAGCTATGACTTGCTTCCCTCAACCCTTTTACAGTCGCTCTTTACAAGAGGTTCTATATTACTTGGCTGTATTTTTTCCATACCTCTTATTCACCTTTTAACCCTTCTAAATTGGTTTTTAGTGTGTTAGTCACTCAGCTGTGTCCAACTCTTTGCAATCCCATGGACTGCAGCCTGCCAGGCTCCTCTGTCCAAGAGATTTTCCAGGCGAGAATACTGGAGTGTGTTGCCATTTCCTTCTCCAGGGGATCTTCCCAACCCAGGAATCAAACCCAGGTCTCCTGCATTGCAGGCAGATTCTTTACTCTCTGAGCCACTGGGGAAGCCCCCCTCCCCCCCAAAAAAAGATATGTGTGTGTGTGTATATATATATACATATATGTGTATATATATATATAGGTCAGTGCAACCTTTTCACCTGGCTACTTCAGTTTAAAGATGTTTCATGTTATAAAATCTACATAGCTAAGCAAACACCGTTCATTTTATAAGAGAGCTGGTTTTAAATTGAGGAGTCAGGGTAATGGCCAAAAGCAGTTTCTGACTTCTGGAAGTATAAAATCAGCTAGCTAATGGCATACTTTTCAGCTGATTAATTTTTTTTTTTTTCCTGCTGGGACATCTGGTATCATTTGAGAACTGTCCAATATGAATATCTGAAGCAGATGGGAACAGCATGGAAGATGTCACATTGGCTTGTGGTTGTAAGTAATATTTGTTTCTTTTCGATAAGTCTTTATTTTGAACACTGTTATTATTTACTCTGAGTTTTAGCCTTAGGCAGTGGTCACCAGTCACAGGTAAAAGTAAGCTTGGCAGCCCACAAGAGGAACTACGTTCCACTGAGCAGGGTCTCCAGGACACTACTTAATGTTGCTTTGATGTTCCCATGTTGTGTGATTAAACACTTGGTGAGATCTCAGGGTTGCCAGCTGGACATGATTTGACACCCTTATTAATCTTGAGAAATGTTCCACGTTCATCCAATTAGAAAAGTTTTGGAAAAGCCCTTGTGCCATGTGTCTCTGATGCTTCCAGCAAATAATGCCAGCTGGCAGTTTTCTTTTCATTAACTGAACTAAATCTTTCCATATAACTCCACAGTTTGTTGTAATTTCATGGGTAAAGATGGTCACTGGAAAGTGAATATTACCTATTACAGCACTTAAAAAATATCGGAAATCTTTAGAGTTCTCCAGATTCCCTCAAGCCGCAATATGATATCTCTTCTTCTGTGATTGCTTTCCCTATGAAGCCTGGCCGTGAGTCTCAATTCCTTGCATCTAGCTTGCTGGTAGAAGTACTCGACTTTGCCAATGTCATGGTCATCAGCTGGGCTCTATGGCAAGGGAATAAAAGAGCTTCAGTATTTTAGCAGTGGCACTATGTTTTTTTGCCTGAAATATATGAGAAGAATCTGACCTTGCACAGATAGGTGGAAGGAGAGGGAGTTTTTTATCTGTAAATGGCCTTTACAGATAAAAGGCCTCTACAGATAATGTAGAATTACAGATAATTCTACATAAAAATTCTACAAGTGGAGGGCTTAAAGGTTTGCTGCAATAACAAATCTGAAATTACACTAATAAACTTTACATAGTTATCTTAAAATCATTGATCTGTCTTGTGATGTGACTAGACCCATGAAAAATTTTGTAAGATTATATGCCGACCATTTGGAAAATAATGGCTTACTTGTGTTATGCAAATCTTCTAAATGTTGCCACATTTCCTTATTCAGCAACAAAAACTTCATTTGTTAATATCACCAATAGTCTCATCAGAAAGTGTGATGATACTGCATCAGTAGCATGTAGTCAATATTAAAGTATGACTCAAGGATCAAAATACAGTAAAATTAGTAATTTTTGCTGCTTCATCAAGGACATTCTTACATGAAACCAGCTAACTAGTTCTTTTTGTTTGTTTGGTTGGTTTTTTTTTTTTTTTTGTCCTTCAAGAGTATGGAGGAAAAAATACAATGGCTCTTCTAGGGCCACTGTCCTAATTTGTGCTTAAGCACCAGCAGTCTTCACTGCCACTGTTTTTGAATGATCAATGTAAATTCAACACCATAAAAAGAATAAATAATGCCTAGTTTTGATCTTAAAGACCCCCTGAAAGCAATTCCTATTCTTTAGGAATTGTTATTCTATGTAAAATTATTTAATAGAGGAAACAGAAGAAAAATAAAATTTATTGAGCAGTCACTATAAATTAGGGACTAAAGAACAGTAGTCAGAATTCATTTGGTTAAAAATGATTTAAAAATGAAAATAATTAGCCACACAAAAATAAAACTAGCAAATTAGTTGAGGCATAAGAGACTATATTGGCTTACATAAACACGTTGAGGTCAGATGAGAGTATTTCCAGGAACTCATGAACATGAGTTTGAGCAGACTCTGGGAGATAGTGAAGGATGTGGAAACCTGGCATGCTGCAGTCCGTGGGATCACAAAGAGTCAGACATGACTTAGTGACTGAACAACAACAGGAACTCAAGAATAATTGAACGTGGAGAAACACAGCATCTCCAACTCTCATCTTAGCCTATTTTCTGAGCAACTCTTGCCAGAAAATTGGGCCCTTGGCTCCTGGCAACTATGGCTTCATCTTTCTAATTCTCTCATCAGATATGAAATGACTTTTTCCCATTATTAGTTCTAGTATGAAAAATTACATCAAAGATCAATTCATTGTTGGGAGTGTGCCATCTGTGGCTAGGATGGCAGGGGAGAGGTTGAATGGAGAATGGCTTCTGTGATTGGTGGGGTACACTGGAATCATCTGTTTGGACTAAGGAGAGGAATAGTTCCCAAGAAATATTGTGGGGGTGGTTTTTGGGAGAAAGGAGATGTTCTTGGAAAATAAATAACTATTACAGAAGTAGATAGATAGATTGATAGATAGATAGATATGGATTATAAGCCAGAGTGAGTCAGCTGAATTTTGAAAATGAGGAACCTAATTGTTAGAATTTTAAGTAACTCCCAGCATCACAAAACTGTTAACTAAGCGAGGTGCTTTTGAATACCTGCTTCCAGATATCCTCACTTTGTTGTGCTGCTTCTCATTGAGGGTATGAATGATTCAAACTATCCATAAAGCTAAGAAAAATCTGACTTTTTTCAACAGATCTTACTTAGTACTGCTTTCTTAGCCTGATATTAATATTTTAAATGTATTAATGATTTGATGGTGGAAATGGTGGATTCATATTAAATGCATATTGGATGTATGGTGTAAACGTTCTGTGATAGCTTGTCCATAAAGAGTTGCTGTAATATTATGTGCTGCCATACTAATAACCTAATAGTTATTGGATATTTACAATGTATTGAAGTCCAAATTTACCACTTTGGACATATAATGATGATTTAATCTTTTCAACAGCCCCACGAACCAGATTACTATATTACCATCCTTTCATAGATGACGTAACTGACTTCTGAGAGGTTATATACTGCCCCCTACCACCACATCACATACCCACGCACATTATTATTCTGGATAGGTTAGACTATTCTGAACAAACAAACCAAAAAGCTTGGTAGCTTGAAAAAACACAGTTTTATTTCTTGTTCCCACTTCCAGTTTATTTTTGGTGAGGGTTGTGGTGCACTGTTTATTATACCCCTCAGGAACTCAATCTAAAGAAACAGCGAACACTTGAGAGGGAGAGAGAGCTTTCTGCAGCATTACACTGGTAATTCAGTGCTCCAGCACTTAAATATACAACTCCAGCCAGAATTAGTTACATGACCCCTCCCAGTCCCAATGGATACGGAAAAGAAAACCTAAGACATGTCTGGAAAAACAAACATCAAAAGTATTAAATATCTCTTCCCATTGGCCTGAAATTATGGTGTCTGGAATCTCAGTGTTCATTTCTTCAACTGAAGGCATTACTGTTCCTTAACTATAAATTGCCATGAGAGAATAACACACTCATCTGTAATCTAATTAACAATTAGGTTTAAATTACCTGATAATCTATAATGTGCTTTGCATATGTATGAGAATTATGTTCATGATATGAAATGATGACAGGTCTGGCATGCAGTGTCCCATGAGCCACATGCAAGACATTTGGGTTGGATAATAGAAATGTGGAGTGAAAATATAAATGGCATGTGGATTGATATCAAGGACAGACTGTTTATTTTGCAACTGCATAGTAAAGCTTACAAGTACTTTTACCACTGAAGTTCTTTTGAGCAATCTTCCCAATTCTTCCCAGACTTAAGCCTTAAGGTAAATTCTCAGCAGATCTTTCGTGCTTCAGCATCTACCTGTCTGGTACCCCTAAGGACTTGGTCACCCTGCTCCTGCTCCAAATAGTTGCTCCCTCTAAGGATTAGTGGCACATTTGATATTCTCTCTTTAGATCCTTTCATCTCTCTTTCTTACTAATCATCAAAAAGAAACAAAAGTGTGAGACTGGGAAAGACCCAAAGCATGAGAAATCTTAGTGAGCTCTTCAAAGGCATTATGTTTAATCTTGAGTTTATGGCCCTTTTCATGAGATACGAATAGAAGTGCTTCAGCAATACCCATCCCAACCCAAACAGAAGAATATTTGAGAATGAAATTATATATTCCAAGCAAAGCGTTTTGTAAGTAAGAGTGGTCTCTAGAAAGCTGTTACACTCATATTTATAGATGATTGCAGCTGAAGAATACTGGTTAATATCAGCCAAGGGAAGAGGGATTTAGAATAGAGTCCTGGAAGGTGCTGAATGTTTCAGTTGTCTTCTCAGAGTAGAGTCAGGGGTAGTATCACTTTCCTGGCATCATTACATGACAGTAAGTACTGAGTGATTGCAACTAAGGAAGCTCACACAAGCCCTGGTGTCCAAACTTTAATGGGGTTCCATCACTGAGGCATAGTTGACCACCAACATGGCCCATCTGAGTCCAGTTCCTCTAAAGATTCAGCTGTTACTGTGTGACCCAAAACCCCCACCCCAAATCACACTCTTAGACTATCTAGATCATGAATGGCCAGCCCCTACCCTAAATCATATTGTTACATTCACGTCAGAAATGATGTTCTGAGGGTTTAGAATTTGCCTCCCAAAGGCCAAGACCAAATACCAAAGCTGTCCATGTGTGTGTGTGTGTGTGCTCAGTAGCTCAGTTGTGGCCGACTCTTTGTGGTCCTGTGAGCTGTAGCCCACCAGGCTCCTCTGTCCATGGAATTTCCCAGGCAAGAATACTGCAGTGGGGTGCCATTTCCTACTTCAGGGGATCTTCCTGACTAAAGGGTCAAACCCACAGGGATCAAACCCACATCTCTCGGGTCTCCTGCATTGGCAAGCAGATTCTTTACCACTAGCACCTATACTATACACACACACACACACACACAGAGCTATACCCACATCTTTCATGGTTGAATCACATTCATAAGTCATATTTTTTCCACTGAGGGAAAAATGGAGCAAAAGAGAAATGATATTTAACAACTTTTGTAAATATTCCTCTTTATCAGGATTTTGCAAAGAAATATCAACTATTCCAACTTCTTCAATAGTATATCACACAGTCAATCCTAGAAAGTAAAATCTAGGAAAAGCTCATAATTAACTTTAAAATAAGTGGGGTTAGTTACGGACTTTTCACTATTTTAAAGGAGCTGGCACACTGACTTTATATACTCTCCTTCCCATTGACCTAATTAACTCAGTCTCTAGAGGCCTTTGGCTTTATTCTGAAGTTCAGGGCATGTCACTGCTGATGAATAAATTAATGGCATAGAGGAATCAAAGTCAAAATTAGCATAAAATTAGTATCCCACTGCTATCTTGAGGGAAAACTAAATTTATTATGAAATCTGTTGATGGACGAATATACTCTGACAAAAATTTTGATTACATTTTTAGATACCTTTGGAATAAAATTGCTATTAACCCTGTGCTGTATCAAAAGCATAATACAGACCTTACTAAATAATTGTTATTGTGTGATCACCCACCATTTATGGTCTTTTTTTTTTTTCCATTTATTTTTATTAGTTGGAGGCTAATTACTTTACAATATTGTAGTAGTTTTTGCCATACACTGACATGAATCAGCCATGGATTTACATGTGTTCCCCATCCTGAACCCCCCTCCCACCTCCCTCCCCATCCCATCCCTCTGGGTCTTCCCAGTGCACCAGCCCTAAGCACTTGTCTCATGCATCCAACCTGGGCTGGTGATCTGTTTCACCCTTGATAGTATA